>NC_083879.1:87539571-87544571 GCF_032452875.1 Bos javanicus | reverse complement strand
ACCCTAACCCTAACCCTAACCCTAACCCTAACCCTAACCCTAACCCTAACCCTAACCCTAACCCTAACCCTAACCCTAACCCTAACCCTAACCCTAACCCTAACCCTAACCCTAACCCCAACCCTAACCCTAACCCTAACCCTAACCCTAACCCTAACCCTAACCCTAACCCTAACCCTAACCCTAACCCTAACCCTAACCCTAACCCTAACCCTAACCCTAACCCTAACCCTAACCCTAACCCTAACCCTAACCCTAACCCTAACCCTAACCCTAACCCTAACCCTAACCCTAACCCTAACCCTAACCCTAACCCTAACCCTAACCCTAACCCTAACCCTAACCCTAACCCTAACCCTAACCCTAACCCTAACCCTAACCCTAACCCTAACCCTAACCCTAACCCTAACCCTAACCCTAACCCTAACCCTAACCCTAACCCTAACCCTAACCCTAACCCTAACCCTAACCCTAACCCTAACCCTAACCCTAACCCTAACCCTAACCCTAACCCTAACCCTAACCCTAACCCTAACCCTAACCCTAACCCTAACCCTAACCCTAACCCTAACCCTAACCCTAACCCTAACCCTAACCCTAACCCTAACCCCAACCCTAACCCTAACCCTAACCCTAACCCTAACCCTAACCCTAACCCTAACCCTAACCCTAACCCTAACCCTAACCCTAACCCTAACCCTAACCCTAACCCTAACCCTAACCCTAACCCTAACCCTAACCCTAACCCTAACCCTAACCCTAACCCTAACCCTAACCCCAACCCTAACCCTAACCCTAACCCTAACCCTAACCCTAACCCTAACCCTAACCCTAACCCTAACCCTAACCCTAACCCTAACCCTAACCCTAACCCTAACCCTAACCCTAACCCTAACCCTAACCCTAACCCTAACCCTAACCCTAACCCTAACCCTAACCCTAACCCTAACCCTAACCCTAACCCTAACCCTAACCCTAACCCTAACCCTAACCCTAACCCTAACCCTAACCCTAACCCTAACCCTAACCCTAACCCTAACCCTAACCCTAACCCTAACCCTAACCCTAACCCTAACCCTAACCCTAACCCTAACCCTAACCCTAACCCTAACCCTAACCCTAACCCTAACCCTAACCCTAACCCTAACCCTAACCCTAACCCTAACCCTAACCCTAACCCTAACCCTAACCCTAACCCTAACCCTAACCCTAACCCTAACCCTAACCCTAACCCTAACCCTAACCCTAACCCTAACCCTAACCCTAACCCTAACCCTAACCCTAACCCTAACCCTAACCCTAACCCTAACCCTAACCCTAACCCTAACCCTAACCCTAACCCTAACCCTAACCCTAACCCTAACCCTAACCCTAACCCTAACCCTAACCCTAACCCTAACCCTAACCCTAACCCTAACCCTAACCCTAACCCTAACCCTAACCCTAACCCTAACCCTAACCCTAACCCTAACCCTAACCCTAACCCTAACCCTAACCCTAACCCTAACCCTAACCCTAACCCTAACCCTAACCCTAACCCTAACCCCAACCCTAACCCTAACCCTAACCCTAACCCTAACCCTAACCCTAACCCTAACCCTAACCCTAACCCTAACCCTAACCCTAACCCTAACCCTAACCCTAACCCTAACCCTAACCCTAACCCTAACCCTAACCCTAACCCTAACCCTAACCCTAACCCTAACCCTAACCCTAACCCTAACCCTAACCCCAACCCTAACCCTAACCCTAACCCTAACCCTAACCCTAACCCTAACCCTAACCCTAACCCTAACCCTAACCCTAACCCTAACCCTAACCCTAACCCTAACCCTAACCCTAACCCTAACCCTAACCCTAACCCTAACCCTAACCCTAACCCTAACCCTAACCCTAACCCTAACCCTAACCCTAACCCTAACCCTAACCCTAACCCTAACCCTAACCCTAACCCTAACCCTAACCCTAACCCTAACCCTAACCCTAACCCTAACCCTAACCCTAACCCTAACCCTAACCCTAACCCTAACCCTAACCCTAACCCTAACCCTAACCCTAACCCTAACCCTAACCCTAACCCTAACCCTAACCCTAACCCTAACCCTAACCCTAACCCTAACCCTAACCCTAACCCTAACCCTAACCCTAACCCTAACCCTAACCCTAACCCTAACCCTAACCCTAACCCTAACCCTAACCCTAACCCTAACCCTAACCCTAACCCTAACCCTAACCCTAACCCTAACCCTAACCCTAACCCTAACCCTAACCCTAACCCTAACCCTAACCCTAACCCTAACCCTAACCCTAACCCTAACCCTAACCCTAACCCTAACCCTAACCCTAACCCTAACCCTAACCCTAACCCTAACCCTAACCCTAACCCCAACCCTAACCCTAACCCTAACCCTAACCCTAACCCTAACCCTAACCCTAACCCTAACCCTAACCCTAACCCTAACCCTAACCCTAACCCTAACCCTAACCCTAACCCTAACCCTAACCCTAACCCTAACCCTAACCCTAACCCTAACCCTAACCCTAACCCTAACCCTAACCCTAACCCTAACCCTAACCCTAACCCTAACCCTAACCCTAACCCTAACCCTAACCCTAACCCTAACCCTAACCCTAACCCTAACCCTAACCCTAACCCTAACCCTAACCCTAACCCTAACCCTAACCCTAACCCTAACCCTAACCCTAACCCTAACCCTAACCCTAACCCTAACCCTAACCCTAACCCTAACCCTAACCCTAACCCTAACCCTAACCCTAACCCTAACCCTAACCCTAACCCTAACCCTAACCCTAACCCTAACCCTAACCCTAACCCTAACCCTAACCCTAACCCTAACCCTAACCCTAACCCTAACCCTAACCCTAACCCTAACCCTAACCCTAACCCTAACCCTAACCCTAACCCTAACCCTAACCCTAACCCTAACCCTAACCCTAACCCTAACCCTAACCCTAACCCTAACCCTAACCCTAACCCTAACCCTAACCCTAACCCTAACCCTAACCCTAACCCTAACCCTAACCCTAACCCTAACCCTAACCCTAACCCTAACCCTAACCCTAACCCTAACCCTAACCCTAACCCTAACCCTAACCCTAACCCTAACCCTAACCCTAACCCTAACCCTAACCCTAACCCTAACCCTAACCCTAACCCTAACCCTAACCCTAACCCTAACCCTAACCCTAACCCTAACCCTAACCCTAACCCTAACCCTAACCCTAACCCTAACCCTAACCCTAACCCTAACCCTAACCCTAACCCTAACCCTAACCCTAACCCTAACCCTAACCCTAACCCTAACCCTAACCCTAACCCTAACCCTAACCCTAACCCTAACCCTAACCCTAACCCTAACCCTAACCCTAACCCTAACCCTAACCCTAACCCTAACCCTAACCCTAACCCTAACCCTAACCCTAACCCCAACCCTAACCCTAACCCTAACCCTAACCCTAACCCTAACCCTAACCCTAACCCTAACCCTAACCCTAACCCTAACCCTAACCCTAACCCTAACCCTAACCCTAACCCTAACCCTAACCCTAACCCTAACCCTAACCCTAACCCTAACCCTAACCCTAACCCTAACCCTAACCCTAACCCTAACCCTAACCCTAACCCTAACCCTAACCCTAACCCTAACCCTAACCCTAACCCTAACCCTAACCCTAACCCTAACCCTAACCCTAACCCTAACCCTAACCCTAACCCTAACCCTAACCCTAACCCTAACCCTAACCCTAACCCTAACCCTAACCCTAACCCCAACCCTAACCCTAACCCTAACCCTAACCCTAACCCTAACCCCAACCCTAACCCTAACCCTAACCCTAACCCTAACCCTAACCCTAACCCTAACCCTAACCCTAACCCTAACCCTAACCCTAACCCTAACCCTAACCCTAACCCCAACCCTAACCCTAACCCTAACCCTAACCCTAACCCTAACCCTAACCCTAACCCTAACCCTAACCCTAACCCTAACCCCAACCCTAACCCTAACCCTAACCCTAACCCTAACCCTAACCCTAACCCTAACCCTAACCCTAACCCTAACCCTAACCCTAACCCTAACCCTAACCCTAACCCTAACCCTAACCCTAACCCTAACCCTAACCCTAACCCTAACCCTAACCCTAACCCTAACCCTAACCCTAACCCTAACCCTAACCCTAACCCTAACCCTAACCCTAACCCTAACCCTAACCCTAACCCTAACCCTAACCCTAACCCTAACCCTAACCCTAACCCTAACCCCAACCCTAACCCTAACCCCAACCCTAACCCTAACCCTAACCCTAACCCTAACCCTAACCCTAACCCTAACCCTAACCCTAACCCTAACCCTAACCCTAACCCTAACCCTAACCCTAACCCTAACCCTAACCCTAACCCTAACCCTAACCCTAACCCTAACCCTAACCCTAACCCTAACCCTAACCCTAACCCTAACCCTAACCCTAACCCTAACCCTAACCCTAACCCTAACCCTAACCCTAACCCTAACCCTAACCCTAACCCTAACCCTAACCCTAACCCTAACCCTAACCCTAACCCTAACCCTAACCCTAACCCCAACCCTAACCCTAACCCTAACCCTAACCCTAACCCTAACCCTAACCCTAACCCTAACCCTAACCCTAACCCTAACCCTAACCCTAACCCTAACCCTAACCCTAACCCTAACCCTAACCCTAACCCTAACCCTAACCCCAACCCTAACCCTAACCCTAACCCTAACCCTAACCCTAACCCTAACCCTAACCCTAACCCTAACCCTAACCCTAACCCTAACCCTAACCCTAACCCCAACCCTAACCCTAACCCTAACCCTAACCCTAACCCTAACCCTAACCCTAACCCTAACCCCAACCCTAACCCTAACCCTAACCCTAACCCTAACCCTAACCCTAACCCTAACCCTAACCCTAACCCCAACCCTAACCCTAACCCTAACCCTAACCCTAACCCTAAC